>NW_026930162.1:0-10765 GCF_032062105.1 Saccostrea cuccullata
ATAGGCCAAAGTAGGCGTCTGAAGCAAATAAAAAAAATGTTTTAAAAACATTTATATTTTACAGAAGTAACCATAATCTGACAGTTGCATGCATTTTCTATAAGACAGTTGCTTTCTAAAATCAATTGCATCCTGTGTATGTAAGCTTTTTTTTCCACTACATACACAATACCAGTTATAAAAAATCTTGTATCTTTTCTGTGAATATAATATACACTGGATATTTAAATTGATGATATACTAGTATTTATATTAATTATAAACAGATGCATTTCTAGGAATCTAGATATGTCCCTGTAAATTTTTCATGAATCACTTAAATTCATTCATGATAACAATTATACCTCATACATGTATTCAAAATTCATATAATATTTTTTATCCTATTTCAGTCACTGAAATGATATGATATGATGACGGCTTTCTGTTGATTTCTCTGTCATCTGCCTGTGATGTCTCCCTCTGTAATGTCAGTTTTCATCAATGTCCATCCCCTGGGACCTGGATTTTGTTTTTCTCTTCTGTTTTTTTGCCAGACTAATCCCCCATGTCAACTGTTGTAAAATTAATTATAGGATATATTACTTGGCTTTAGTCTTATTAGGCTTTAAGACAAATCTTTCTCTTTTTAACAAGAAATGTAATAAAGCCTTGTAATTTTTTTTACAATAGAAGTGACATTTTGATGTTCCTAATATTACAGTTTCTTAGAAGTTATAATTTTCATCGGTATATGGTTTGAAATCAAGTTGAAATTAATAAATATCTACATTTTCAATGTCTGTCCGAGATAAAATTACAAACTATAATGTACTCTATGTCCCCATCAATATATTGGCACGGTTCAAAAAAAATAAAAAAAAAAAAAAAAAAAAAAAAAAAAAACCAAGTGCAGGGCAGTAAAAACAGCTAGTCAGAAGTAGGGCTTGGAGCACGTGGATTGGCGGAATAAAAGCATGTAAATATAAGGATATATATACGGCGTTTATGCAAATTATTAAGCAACCAATCAATTGATCACATCATGAAATAGAAAAATAAGACAGTTATTCCTTTATTTTACAAACTCCTGTATAGTGTTGAATAATTTATTTCAAAACCCAAGCTGTCAGCAATTGAGAATTATTGCTATAGTGAAGCATTTGAAATTACTGTACTTTGAACATGTACACTAAAAGTCAGCAGATTTTGTTGTGGGAAATTATTAATTCTGATTAAACAAAAATTGTACATATTCAACCAATGATGTACACTAAAATTCCTCCTCTTTTTTCCCCCACCCTTTTTCTTGGATTTATCAATATTTGGATATTTTTAAACAATATACAATTAATCCATCTACTCTTTGGAGCAAATGAGAACCATATTTCTCAACAGAGTTCTAAATATTCACAATTCTTCAGTATCCTGTACTAATGCTATCATTATCCTACCATCTTCTATTTCCATAGCCTCTTTTTTCTTCTCGTGCTTCAGTCGCTTTAGTACTTTTCTCTTCCTCTTCCCACTTACTTTTATCCGGGCACTTTTTGTATGAATCTGAAGATCCAAAATGTGCAATGAAATATGAAAATAATGCATCAAATATACAGTAAAACTCGGTTATAATGAAGTCGTCAGGACCTGTGAAACTACTTTGTTATATCCATAATTCCTTATATCTGTATAAATGATTCATATAGCTGGGGATCTACGATAATTTTGCTATATCCGTAAATTTGCAATATCCATGTGAATACTTAGTGAGTTTTACTGTATATATACATGTACATGTAAATCATATGCTCTTTCAATTCAATCTTTGGTTACTCTAACCAAGGAAAATCAAGAGGCCAATAGGTCACATCCCTCACCTAAGCTAGGAAGAACAGTGAAAACCAATCCATTATGAAAAACTTAATTGTATAAGTGGTCCCGGGCTAACTCTAAAAGACAAGGGGAGGGGGTATTATTTGAATTAACTTGAATCTATACTAACTAAGAATTAGGGATTGGGACGATACAACTAACCGGGAACTACTTCAGAATACAAATCAAACGGGATCGAAAGAAGTAAAGGAAAACGAACTCGCGCTGACTTGCTCTAATATTTTTATGTCCCATGGAAGTGAAAGTATCTCTAAAGTGTTAGACACTAGAGAATTCCCAAGAGCACCTGCAGATGCAAATCAAATCGTGGAAAGCAACCGAAAATCAGAAGTGATGGAATCTTTCTCTTTTCGATCCTTCTTTATTCCGCCGGATGATGACTCAGATTCTGCATATAAAACCCAAAGTGAATGCATGAAAACTATTAATGATGCTTATGATGTTTATAGACGGGAAGAAAACGCCTTTTCTTCACCAGATATCGAAGCCATAAGTCTAGGTGAACGTAGTGTATAAAATGTCGTGGAATTTTATACATTATCATCTTTTGGTAAATAAACCCAGACTATAACATTTTATTTTTGATGGCACACATATCAAACATGTCTATGCAAAACATTAAATATTAATTCAATCAATCTATCAATATTCGTTTGTATGTATTATTTTTATGAAAAATGATTTACCTGTTTAGGTCACATGAGTAAGCTCAGGTAACCTATTACTAGCCGTTTTAGTCCGTCTTTATGCGTCGTGTGTTAACATGTGAACACTTTCAGACTCTTCTGAAACTGCTACACCAATTTCAAACAATTTTGGCACAAACATCTATGGATAAAGGGGAACAAAAATTGTGAATTTCACGGTCCCTACCCCCCTGGGGCCCGAGGAATGAGGCAAAAACCACTAAAACTAATGCAATCTTTTATCATTTTGGGGTATTAAACAAACAAATGAAATGTATAATTCTAATGAGGAGGGGTGTCATTTCCAAAATTGTGAAATTCATGGCCCAGGGTCGGGGGTTCTAGTGATAGGATAGGGCTATATGCATGTGGATTATTTATGGAAAATTTCACTTTTTTGAAATTTTTTCTCTCGTGATATTGTGTATTAAACAAATGAAATGTATAGCTATAATGAGGAGGGATGTCATTTCAAAAATTGTGAATTTGATGGCCCCTGGTTCAGGGGTTCTGGTGTAAAGGCAGGGCTCTATTGATTATGTAGTGAATGTGTATGAATTCTTTGAAAGAAGGATATGGAGATAACGAATAGTATTCAATTTACAAGTCAATAAAACAATACAAAATAAGAGCAGAGCAAACACGGACCTCCGAAACATCAGAGGTGGGATCAGGTGCCATGGAGGAGTAAGCACTCCCTGTTGACCGGTCACACCCGCCGTGTGCTCCTTGTCATGATCAGGAAATAACGGAAAATTCGTAGGCAATTTAGTATGTATAAGTAATGTACTAACAATTAGAATTAAAAACGTCAGTCAGCATTTGACTTAATGATAAAATTGTATTTGCTGACAAGGTCATTGAAAATCTTTTTCTTATGCGTACTATCGCCATGAACGAATTTTTTGAAAGATAGTAACCATTGTAGATACACGGATTTACGTAACGAGATGATTATAGTTTGCTTAGAAAAAAATGAGTATTTGTGATAAATTACTAAAACTTTAATCCGGTGATATTATTATTGATAAGCAAACAAAAAATTCAATTTTATTTCCTGGAATTTTGAAAATATGTTATGATCCTATTTTGTGTTCATTATAGAATTCCTGACTCAACAATTTAATTTTTTATTGACGTTAGGTGATATAACATGCTGACTTCAATTCTGTCCATGTTTTTTGCAGTTTAAATATCTTTCAGTTCTCTAGACTTCTCATGTCCATTTTTTACTTGTAGATGTGTAATTTTAGAAAGATATGTTAATTTTTTTTCTAAAATGACTCTTAGCTTATCGGGTGTTAGTTTCTTAAATCACCGTCTAGCGTTTAGGTGTGAAAACGATGCAAAGTTCACGTCAATGCAATGACCGAGGGTAAGCAGAAAACGGCATTCCTCAAGAAAACTGCAAAATTTTTCTCATTGATTTTAGTGCATGAAGGCATTTCCCAACGGCTTCTAATAAGATCTCTTTTGGATATTTTTGCGCCTGTATAACACATGTAATATAAAAATTATAAAGTATTAATAATATAAAATTATCGATGAACAACCATTATTCTTTTCAGTTAAAATAATGTTAAATAAATATTTCAATAAATAATATTATACTGTCATGTAAATTAGTTGAATTTGATTGGTCGAGAAACAATGAGACAGCGTAGCAACAGTCAACAGTCAAAAATAGCGACTGCACAGAATTAATACGCGCAGAGTTCACTGTTATATATATCTGTATAAAACATTCAGTATAGTATAATAAATATTGCATGTAGTGGAGTGTAACATTGAAAATCATTACCCCTCGAAACCATTGTCAACCTCGGTTGACAATGGTTTTTTTGGGGTGAAAATTTTCAATGTTTCATTCCACTACATGCAATATTTATATATAACAACAATAGGTGAAATATCATAAGAGTGAGGATTAGGGTTTCAAGCTTTTCAAAAGCGCACTATATACTGTAAACATTTTACATTTGGCTGTGTATTCTTTTTAGCGCTTTTGGCGGAAAGACACTTCCGCTAATTCAAGTACAACGCTAAATGTTTTGTACTTATATACGTAAATAAGAACAATAAGAAATCAAATCTACACTAACTTGTTCAAAACTCAATATCTGCTAAATATCGTACACGCTAAATGTAATACATTTACAGTAACTTCAGGGAAAAAATATATGATCTTTTTTGTTACAGTTCTAGTCAATTACGAATAATTTTCACAAGTTATCCCTTTTAAATGATTTGATAATAAATGAAAAGTCTAAAAATAAAAAAAGTGTCAACCAATATACTTTAATGTGAATTTATGTACTGTAATAGTTATGATATGTATGCATCTAAATAGATTGTAGAATTAATTAGAAAGTTTAACTGAGTGGAAAGAACTGCAAGAGAGTGAAAGCAAAATAAATAAGAGTATGTGTGATGGGGTGGGGGTTAATGTTTTCCTATGGAATGACTGAAAATAAAATAAAGATGTATACTAGATGTATACTAGGAGAGAATTCCTCTTCTTCATTCAACAATTATATATTATTTCCCTGAAGTCATTTGTACAATAGAATGCCAAGAGATAAAACTCCCTACAACTCTATACCAATAGAATGTCTCTTTTTCATACTTGGATATATTATTAAAAATACATGAGTGGTAATCTTACAACCAAGCTCTCTGATAAACGTGATGACTTTAACACGTCTATCCTTCCTTACTTATGCAGCAATATGCCTTCATCACCTACATACGGAGTATATACATCTCAGTTGATTCGATACGCAAGAGTATGCTTTACAAATAAACAATTTCTAAAAAGAGATAAATTAATGACAAACAAGTTGTTGAAACAAGAATCTCAGCCTTCTCGTTTAAAGTCGTCATTTCTTAAGTTCTATGGTCGATACAATGACCTCGTCAGCTATTACAATTTATCATTAAGTCAAATGCTGACTGACGTTTTTCCTACTAATTGTTCGTCCATTACTTATACATACTAAATTGCCGACGGATTTTCCGTACTTCCCGATCATGACAAGGAGCAACGGTGGGTGTGACCGGTCAGCAGGAGATGCTCACTCCTCCATGGCACCTGATCCCACCAATGGTGTTTTGGAGGTCCGTGTTTGCTCTGCTCCTGTTTTGTTTTGTTTCATTGACTGTTGATCTTGAATACGGTTCGTTATATCCGTATGTTTCACTCCCTACATTTCTATACCGATATAATGCCAAGAAAGAGAACTCTGTACAATAGAATGCCAAGGGAGAAAGCTCCCTACAACTCTATAGCAGTAGATTGCCAAGAGAAAAATCTCTGTAAATTAGAATGCCAAGAGAGAAAGCTCCCTACAACTCTATAGCAGTAGATTGCCAAGAGAAAAATCTCTGTAAATAAGAATGCCAAGAGAGAAAGCTCCCTACAACTCCATAGCAGTAGATTGCCAAGAGAAAAATCTCTGTAAATTAGAATGCCAAGAGAGAAAGCTCCCTACAACTCAATAGCAATAGATTGCCAAGAGAAAAATCTCTGTAAATTAGAATGCCAAGAGAGAAAGCTCCCTACAACTTTATAGCAACAGAATGCCAAGAGAAAAATTTCTGTACAACAGAATGCCAAGGGAGAAAGCCCCTAACACTCTATAGTATGCCAAGAGATAAATCTCCTTTCAAACCTTTACAAATTCTAGTGTACACTGTAATAACAAATAAAAAGGTATTGGTTAAGGTTATTTCAATATGTAACTCTAAATTCTATGTTATCTTCCTCCAAAAGAATTGAAAACAAACTTCAAGTGATTTCCTACTTTATTCTTCACCAGCCTTGTAATCATGATAACAATGAAATAGAAAATTAAACATATAGTAGAAGCAGTGTGATATAAATACTAGTAAAATAGAAAACATAATGTTAAATAATATGGTAAATGAAATAGAAATAAAATGTACAAATAGTATGATAAAAATGAAATAAAAAATATACTAAAGTATGAGTTGCGTCAAGCGAAAAGGGACCTTCGTGACAAAATTTTCGAAAATCGTTTTTTAACCGATTCTGAAAGAGCTAGTTTTTCTGAATATTTTGATACAAAATTTTTTAATGTAAACCTTCTAAATTCTATCTGAAACTCCAAATGAAAGCAATGCAATTTTAACCAGATAACGCAATAAAATGTTGAATAACGTTAGGTAACATTATTGATATTTGGAAAATTATTATTACTAAATAACCCTTTTGTATTAGTTAGAAATTATTTTTTCTAGATTTATTTAAACTTTTCAATGCCTTTCCCCCAAATTTTAGCATTTATATGATCGTATACAGTGTAAAATAGCGATAAGGCTGTTGAAAAAAAAATCCTTAATTTTATCTATATGTAGGCCAATATTGAAATAATAAAGAACATGTAAGCTGTACATTTTCAAAGAATATATTCAACGACACCATCTCTTCTTTTTTTCTACAACATGAACATAAGCATTCTTTAATCTCTAAAAATTGATATTTGAAAGGATCCTTTACAAGGGGATAGACCTTTGACCATACAAAACAAGTTCCTACTCTGAAGTTATCTCGCAAGGCATTTGTAACAACACGGATATTTTCCAAGAAAGAAATAACAACTTATATTCACAGAAATGACCGAGTATTTACAATCGCTTGCAAGGGAGTAAAATAAATAATTATGTTCATGTAGTAAGGTCTTAAGGATATCGATTGATCCTGGTCAACGTATTGTTATTTCCCTTTCGCTATAATCAGCAAAACCACCTCCTAAAAAAACAAACACTTAGCCATTACCTACATGTATTTTTTACGGAAATGACATAGTTGTACTTCCCTGAACAAATGTTTTTTAGGGGGTGGTGGTATGCAACTTTCAGGTATTATTTCATACTTCTTTCAAAAAGGATGTCCTAATATTTTATTTAAATTGAAAATTATATTGAAATGTGGAATATCCTCCAATTCAAATAAGATTAAGCATGTTTGCTTTATCCCTCCTCTAACGATGCTAAAATTAAATAAAATATACCGGTACAAACATTAGATACTAAAGTTAAATAAAATATACCGGTACAATCATTAGATACTAAAGTTAAATAAAATATACCGGTACAAACATTAGATACTAAAATTAAAGAAAGTATTCCAGTACGAACATTGGGGAAATGGGAGAAGGGGGGGGGGGCTTCTTTAAAAATGAGCCGGGCACGTTGTGCTTGGAACAAAGACACGTTACTTCGGTGCTTGTGATTGTTTGAATTTTGCTTAAGATAAATATTGTATTTTATTCTCATGTTAAAATTATCAAGGAATTGAATTTGTTCAGCACTAAAAAATACCAAAGTTACATGTATATATCTAGACTTGATGCGAAACAATCAGTCGGACAACATTAAAAGTCGGACGTAAAATTCATACTTTTTGAGTATACTAAAATCGTTAATATATAATTAACGTATGTATAAGCTTTTCTTCTGTGCCATTCAATCACGAGTTGGTACGTTGTTTCATGCAATATTTTATTGCCAAAATCACTGGTACCGGATGACATTCTAACTGTACAATCCAAACAGTTGATACACAGTTACATACATGTACATGTAAATAATCAGTTTAATTCATATTCAGCTGTATCAATGAGAACAATAAATGGTATAAAATTCATGGGCCTCATCCCCTGAAAATCCCAACAATAAATTATACGAATATGCACGCTGCCATCGGAAGAAATTTCTTTAAATCTATTCTCGGCATTATTTTATTAAGCATAATGTGTACAATCGACAATCCTCGGCTGACTCCGCTTCACTCCATTCAAACAGGTACAAGCCATCCGAGGAGCTCCGAGTGATCCCCCCCCCAGAAAAAAAGAAAGAAAAAAATTGAAGGTCACGTGCACGAATTAATGATGATTATAGGATATAATTTACAAAACGTATAGTTATTTTTTTTTTCAAATCCAACTTTTTATTCTTATATTCAGGTTGTGACAGGGTCGGTAATTCTTAAAATAAAAAATTCAAAATTTCTCTAATACCTGATTCGAAAAAAAAATTATATGTTTAAAATCAAATGCAGTAAATAGAAACATGTTGAAAGCATCTTCATTTGTGGGAAAGGGCTTTATAAAAGTACGTTATTTTACAGAGATAAAAAAGGATTCATCAGACGATATTATTAAGAGGTCACAACTTGCACAAGTGTACATAATCATTGATTTCACAATCGCAGTGTAAATTGAGCGACATTAACAAAGGGGTTGCACAGTTTCCAAATATGAAATTCTTACGATCCTCTGCAAATACATCTACAGTGATTTCTTCAACTATCTGTTTGAAAAACAAAATAATTCATCACCACTTGACTGATGATGTGGATTACAAAGCAATGATCGGTCTCTTGATAAATTGGTCAAATATGTGAGCGATGTTTTTTTAGGACATCAGGGGGGGGGGGATGTGCTTTTGCATGTACATTGTATTTTCAAGGGTGTCCTATGGTCAAAATTAAAAAACAGAAATAAATAATAAATTAATAGCCGTAAAAACGAAAGTGAACAAGCACAATTGAAACAAAAAAATAAATTAATTAAACAAAAAAAAAATCAAGTGAGAGGTAACAGAAAGAGAAAAAAAAATGGATTAATCCACGAACACTGCTTCGTGGTACCCCGGTAATGCCATATCACATCACAAAAGGTGTGAGTTTGGTTATTCGTGAAGAATAAGTCCATTTAATATGTATTATGTGGTTAAAATGTCTGGAAAACTACTGTATTTGCCTTAAACATTTGTGCAACTTCTGAATCAGAAAATAAAACTTATGTGATCATTGGTTGCACAAAATTATCTCTTAATGATCCACTAAGTTGTGGGCTATCTGCTTAACCAGTCCATATTTAGTTTTAATTTATTTCAATAAATTTGGGCACTTCTAGGAATGCTTCAAATTAGTTTGGAAAATGACAAGTATTTTTTTCCACTATATTGCGGCAGTGGGAGGGCTGAAAGTGCTGAGCCAACATATAGGTCTGAAGACACTTTTCCTTTGTGACATTGCTACAGAGAAGTTTCATGAGCTCCTTCATGTTTTATTCTAACTATGTATTTATAAATGCTTATATACTATCTGCCACAAGAATGAATACCCCCCCACCCCAAAAAAAAAAAACCATTGAAATAAATGTCTTTCCGATAGTGTTTGAAGTTGTCCGGAAATGCCAATACCGATTTTCTTCAGAGCTTTATAAACACTTATGTGGATTTGCCATGAACATTTTTCTGTGCCAAGTATAATGTCTGCATGAGATGTCAAAAATTAAATTAGTTAATACCTTTTTTGGAAAAAATAACCAGCAAAAAAATTGACGACATTTTTTTTTGGTTATTTTCCATAAGTTTGTATGGTCGATATAATGACCTTGTCAGCAAATACAATTTATCATTGACCTTTTTTGATATAAATACTAGTAAAATAGAAAACATAATGTTAAATAATATGGTAAAATGAAATAGAAATAAAATGTACAAATAGTATGATAAAAATGAAATAAAAAATTTAATGTACTTAAGTATGATAATTGTAGAATAGAAAACACAATTGAGGTATAACAAAAATTTATCAAAATGAAATAGAATATACAATGTACATATACAATGTACAAATAATTGGATCAAATAATGCATTCATATACTGACAACACTATTAAGACGTCTTGAAAACCAGTGGAGATGTTCATTAAAATTTTCTGACATTTATAAATAGAGTATTTCACGTAAATTTGATTAAAAGAGTGGAATTTGTAAGGAAGGACATAAGAGATATATCAATTATTTCGATATCCTTAAATTAAAACTTGTAGTGTTTGTCAAGATTTGACTTTTTCATTGGACATTAAATTTAAATACTACCAAAGCATCTTTGCAAATATCAGGGATATGCTAGTCATTAAAGAAACATAATTTGAATTTGATTTTTAAGTGAGTTGAATCACACACAAGTGAAATAAACTTTTATTTTATTAAAGATATTGGCTCCCAAAAAGGATGCGGCAGATTTTTTTTTTTATTTTCCATAAGTTTGTATGGTCGATATAATGACCTTGTCAGCAAATACAATTTATCATTGAGTCAAATGCTGACTAATGATTTTCATACTAATTGTTAGTCTATTATTAATTATACACTGAATTGCCGACGTATTATTT
>NW_026930163.1:0-10784 GCF_032062105.1 Saccostrea cuccullata
ACAATGGAGTTAACTTCTCAAATAGTTTGATGATAGTCAGTACAAAAATGATGTGTTATTCTTTGGAGAAATGCTATCAGGAAGACGTGCAGTCACCAACCAATTTTATGAAACAATATTTGAAAAAAGGTTAAAAAAAAAAAAAAAAAAAAAAAAACACTTATTTTACCCCCTTCTCTTCCGTATCAGTCAAATTGACCGCTGGCGCGTTAAAACACGACTTCGCGAAAATAAGATCTCCGTATCTATTTTATGGTAACATAAAGGTATATAAACTATATATCATCTTTTTGGAAATTCTCTCTACTTTTAAATTATATTGTAATGTTTAGGAATTTACTAGATTTGTATCACAATCTGTTTATAATTGATTTGACACGTAAGCAAAGTTAGCTCTCTGACTCTCACAGAGTTCAGTAACCTACTGACATTATTCTGAAATTGAGTCACCTACATTTCCTGTTTCCCAGGCTCCAAAGACTATAAAATATAAAACGATTTTGGTACAAAGACACTTACTTGCTAACTGATATCCAATGTAGTCAGGCTGTATATATTTGTGCTTATTAGATAAACTATATAAAATATATACCGGTGTTGTTTCTGATATATTACAATGGCGACTAGGATGTACAAAACATGTTAACTCTGTGATTTAATTCGTTGGAGAAGTTAAATCTGAGATTCAATTAAATTTGAAGATATGGCAGCGAAAATCGATTTACCTTGTGTACCTCAGTTCGTGATAGGAGGAGAACTAACAAATGTAGCCCAAAGATGGGAAGATTGGATGAAGAGATTCAAATATTATATGGAAGCATCCGGAGTTACTACTCAGAAACAAAAATTGTGCGCTTCTCCTACATTTAGCAGGACCTGAAGTTCAGGACATATATGATACTATTGAACATACAGGTGAGAACTTCGATGATATAGCTTATGATTTAAATACCTACTTTGCACCAAGAAAAAACGTTGCTTTCGAAAGACATATGATTGCGCCCATGGGAAAAGGGCCCTTATGGCAATTTTTATGCATTTTGACTTTTTCACGGATTTTTATAGAGTAAGGTTAGAAGTTGTCAAATATGAAATTTTATGGTCCTGTCTCTACTCTAAGTAGGTTTTTTCTTCATTTTTATCAAAGATACTTTTAATTAAGAGGTTCATAATGACGTCATGTTTTTCAACAACGTCAAACGTTTTCAGAGTGAACGTAAAATGATTTTCTTCTGTAAGTTTACTTTGGTAATTCATAGTTGTGTAATATTTATATTTACCCATTCACATTATCTTTATCTCATTGTCTCTTTTAATAATTAATAATTATTCAATAGCTATATATATATTATCGATTCATTAGTGGTGTATAGTATTATGAGTGAGTGTTTTACATCACACTTTTCTATGACACCAGGGGGAGACCTGAACAGCGGGCGACATCCATTCAGTTTTTTTTAAACAATTATTTTCTCAAACAAAATATTTACATCTAGTAATCCATGCAAGACTCATTTGATAAGCCCGTAGAATTCATTAGAAAATTATTTTAATTTAAAACATTGTTCTCGATAGGAAGAGCATAAAACGATTTGTCTTAAGTTACAATGTATGTGAGAAATTAATTTTAAAAAAATATATCTAGAGCAACAAAACGCTACCTAAATGACGTGAAAATTTATTAGATTGTTATTTTTTTCTAAATGTCATATAAAGACAAAAAAATTGTGAAGCGTGGTAACATGTTATTACGATACTAGTATATGCTGTAGACAGTAAATAAAACGGAAATTCGGTTAATTCACTACATTTTTAAGGTTGTCTGTTTGCAAAGGGCAAAAAATGACACTGCTGTTTGAAAAATATAAAGGATACACGAAATATTTTTTAGTCTTACAGTAAAAATATTTTGATATTTACCGATCAAAAAGATGAAAAATTTTATAAACAAAGGAATGAATTATAAGTTTATAACCCGCACACATTTACACAATAGATAGACCCAGGATTAACATTGGTTGGATTATGTGTGTGTTGGTGAGGGGGGGGGGGGTTAAAATATTAATGGCAGAAACTTAGAATGCTTGTGAACACGATCCAGTTAAAATAAATAAATATTTTTTGTTACTTCCAAAGTTTAAGGTGCAAGGGCAGGGTGTCTCTCCTACACCCAGTACCATTAACCCTCAACATGTAATTTCACTTTTTATTTAGGTTTGAAATAATACTGCATAATATACTTCATTTTCTATTTGCACCTTTGTTTCTGAGCATTGCCATTTTCAAAATCGCACAGCGATCATGAGCACTATGAGCCTGGAACCGAATTGTTATAAATTCAGTCTTGTTAATCATGTATATAATGACACCTTAGAATAACAGAATCTGGTTTTATTTCATGAAATGGACGGTTTTAGAAGCATACCACTAGAATAAAATTAAAGATGACATTTACAAAAATTTATTAAGAATTTCGAACAAAGTGGTTTATCGATTTTTTCCTCATTAATTTATTTAAAAAAAAAAACATCCAGTAGACAAATCAATATACAGTGGAGCCTCATTTATCCGGACGCTTTGGTTCCCAGTCAATTTGTTCGGATATGTGAAGCGTCCGGATACCTGAATTACCAATTAAACAAGACAAAATTACATTTACAAATTTCGTTCCAATGAAAAGTCGTTCGGATACCGAAGCATCCGTATATCTGGGGCCCGGATATCTGAAGGTCCACTGAAAATGAATCATGCAGTTTAATGTATAGATTTTGTTGAGGTAGGTGTGGGTTAAAAATAATAACATATACCGGTAATTGTTCATGCCTAAATATACAGTCAGTTAAATATGACTGTTTTGTATAATATATTTCCTGACAATTGTATCTGAACTGGCTGAGTTTTGAAATGTCAGATTTTTGTGGGGATGTAAGCATCTTAGAAAATTCATCATATTTTTTTATGACTGAATTGTAAAAAATTACCTTCATTCTAATGATTTTGTTTTCTAAATTTTATGTTATGAACTGAGTTTTACAGAGTATGAATTCCTTTCTGGTCCCATGCCAGAAGCTTGGATATGCTAAGCCTTGTAAAGCCTTACATGTTACGGAAATATAAACGGACAACCCCACCCGCATTCCCTGCACTGTGGCCAAAATAAAACAAAATGCAAGCATATTGTTGCGGTTTTATGTCGTGTATTAAAATCATCTAATTTTGTTTCTGTCAGCATTTACATGTAAAAATAAAACCCGATCCTGAACTTAAAAGGATTTTTTTATCAATCAAACAAATAAAATCATAATATGTGTATATGTAATAATATTTATCCGTAATTTGATAAGAGGTTAAACAATTTATTCCACACTGTTAACAGCAATGAGTTAAGTCCAGTGATGAATTGGGTTTTTAGCATGATAATTGATCTGTTAAAGACATTCAATGCTGATCGAGCTTTTGTGAAAGACAAAGTTCTTCGTGGCTTTAGGGGTTAATTTGCAGAAAATGCTTAAAACATTTAAACTCTTTGTAAAAAAAAAACCAACAACAAGTAAGTACCAAAGAGTTACATGTATTTCAAATTTGGAGATCTTGAAAATATATAGCCATACATGTAGTTTAGAGAACTATATAGACTATATAGAACTACATAGATTCAATATAAATATTTTTATCCACCCTACACCCTCTCTCTCTTTCTCGCCATCTCTCTCTCATCAGATTAACATGACCATGCAGCTCTATTTAAGTTGGAACATTTTTTTTTTATTCGGATGTTTTTGCTTGTTTTAATTTCTCTAAATTGAAGTGTCGTTTGTGCAACAAGAATATAAGACAAAACAACGTTTGTGCAACAAGAATATAAGACAAAACAACATTTTAAAGTTTTATTTTTTTAATCATGATTCATGATACGGTAGATACTTTGCATGTATATTATTAAAAAAAATGAAATTCGTTATTAAATTATTTCATGCAAAAAAAAGCTATAGATAAGAGATTTGGGGAAAAAAAATTTTAAAGTCCAGTCTGTTCAATTTTATTGTTTTCCTTTTTTCTTTGTTTTTCCTTGTCTACATTAACAGGACCTAATTGTTCCCAAAGTACAACAATATTTTATTTATTTAAAATAAAAAAAATTATGCCGACAACTGAAAGTGTTTTTATTTGGTAATAAAAGATCTCTTTTATAATCCAGGAGCTAACTCGCTGAAATGTTAAAAGTCCCTCTCTGGTTCCCCTTTTACATCGATTGTTGACATTAGAGTTATCTCTCCTATTTTTTTTTTTTTTATTTATAGAAAATACAAATATCTTGACTGTTGTTCTAACAAATTTTGCTAGATTTGTAACAATGTGGAAGATGTATGTTTAGTTTCAACATTAGTATAAACAATTTAGCAAAAGTTTAAACAGTATGCACCGATGAATCAATGTTTACATGTGATCGGCGCGATCGCAATGTATATTGAGAGTGGAGGAGCGGATCTCAAAAAAGGAAGGCAATTTTCCTTTGCAATATTTTAACAATATACCCCTGTCTAACATGTATCCTAAATCTGGTATAAATATGTAAATAAAATTTATTTTTCTAGAGTACACAGGTTTATTATCCTATCAGATAAACACCTTGTTGACAGCTTCTATACATGTACATGGTGCATGATGTCGGAAAACTGTATTGGTATCAGAGACGTATAATAGATATGTTTGTTAAGAATTCAAACCAGTTCTAAATGTTTTTATTTATATCTATTAAAATAATTGGATTGAAAGATTCAGACATTAATTACATTAATTTATAAATGAAAATAAATTCCACATGTTGGAAACTCTGGATGCGTCAAACGTCAAAACACGTGGTTAAAATAAAATCTGCATCGAAGTTCACCGTCTGCAACGTCATATCTTTGTGACGTTATTTCTGTTTTAGCAAAAATGCCATAAGGCCCTTTTGTCATGGGCGCAATCATATGTTTCGTCAGGCATCACAAAATGAAAATGAAACAGTTACAAATTTTGTGACACGATTGCAAAAACTGGCAATATCTTGTGAGTTTGGAGCGGCAAAAGATGACAATATCCGTGATCAGGTCATCGATAAATGCAAATCAACAGCATTAAGAAGAAGATTTCTTAGAGAAAAAGAACTCAACTTAATGAAAGTACTGGAAATATCAAGGGCCGTAGAAATGTCAGATAGTCAAGCACAGAAAATGGAAGAAAATCCAGCTATTCCACAGAAGGTCAACAAAATTAACCAACAGATGAAATCGAAAAAGTTTCCAAATTTCGAAAAACCAAAACCTAGTCGTGCATGGGAACGGAATGACAGAGGTCATGGAAAACAACTTTCTGGATACAAAGGACCCGGAGGGCAACACCAATCCCCTAGAAAAAACCAACGATGTTACAGATGTGGAAATCAAGGTCATTTTGGTCGTGACTGCAGAATAACACGAGGAAAAAAGTGCGATAAATGTGGAAATGAAGGTCATTTTGCAAAAGTGTGCAACACCAAGCGCCTTAATTGCGTTGTTGAAAATACTACCCCTGAATTTGCCTTCAGTGTATCTGAAAATAAAACACCTACTCTCAAAGTTAAAATCAACAACAAAGATGTAAGTGTTATCATTGATACTGGAGCTAGTGTCAACATTCTGGACGGACTAACATTTCGAACCTTGTTCCCGGACAATAAAGGCTTTGAAACACCCAACATCAGAAATGTTTGCATACGGATCACCAAAACCACTGAAACAACTTGGTATCATTACGGCAGAGTTCAAACATAACGGCAAATCTATTCAAACAACTTTCCATGTCATTCCAGGAAAATATGGAAGCTTGATCAGCAAAGCAACAGCTGAGCAATTAAAGTTGATTAAACTGGAGCAGCATTTCATCCAAGAGATAACAAAAGAAGCTTCCACAATAGTTCAGGAATACAGCAACCTTTTCGTTGGGCTTGGAAAACTTAAGAAATTTCAACTCAAGTTACATGTAGACAACACAGTACGACCAGTGGTTCAACCCATGCGCCGTCTGCCATATCACATGCGTGAAGCTGTTGGAAACAAAATTGATGAATTGGAAAATTTAGATGTAATTGAAAAAGTTGAGGGACCGACACCATGGGTTTCACCTCTTGTTTGCATACCAAAACCGAAGCAAAACGACGTGCGAATCTGTGTGGATATGCGTCAAGCAAATAATGCGATAATGCGGGAACGATTTCCTATTCCGAATGTAGAAGAAACACTACAAGAAATGAAAGGAGCAACATGTTTCTCAAAACTTGATCTTAAATCGGGATTTCATCAAATTGTATTAGAGCCGGATTCAAGAAACATAGCAACTTTCGTCTGCCACAAAGGTTTGTACAGATACAAACGGCTCATGTTTGGAATTTCGTGTGCACCGGAAATTTACCAACGAATAATACAGCAAGTCTTACAAGGGATCACAGGCTGTAAGAATATATCAGACGATATAATTGTCTTCGGCAAAACAAAAGAAGAACATGATAAAGCGCTTCGGGAAGTTTTCAATAAACTTCGAGAGAGTAATCTGACTCTGAACAAAGAGAAATGCAAATTTTACAAGACAGAGCTGAAATATATGGGACACATACTGTCCAAAGAAGGAATTAAAGTCGACCAAGAGAAAGTCAAAGCGGTTCAGGAAGCAAAACAACCCAGTAATGTACAAGAAGTCCGCAGTTTTCTTGGACTTGTCAATTACTGTGCAAGATTCATTCCGAATTTAGCAACAATAGCTGAGCCAATCCGTAAGCTGACACGCAAGTCAACAAAATGGGAGTGGGGGAAACACGGAAACAAAAGCTTTCGTCCAACTAAAAGAGTTATTAACATCATCAGAAGTTATGGCGTACTATAAACTAAGCGCAGAAACAAGACTAATTGTAGATAGAAGTCCTTATGGGCTCGGAGCAATATTAGAACAAAAACAAGAAGACGGTCCAGTGGCTTACGCAAGTCGTACCCTCACTGACACGGAGCGACGGTACTCTCAAACAGAACGAGAAGCACTGTCAATCGTATGGGCATGCCAACGATTTCAAACGTATTTGTATGGAGTAGATTTTACCATCTTGACAGATCACAAACCCCTTACCTATATATTTACACCAAAACACAAACCACCTGCTAGAATAAACGATGGATCATGAAACTACAACATTTAAATTTACTGTGATCTATACTCCCGGAAGCCAAAACGCAGCTGATGTACTTTCACGCCAGGAAAATGCAAACAATAATACTCCGAATCAAGAGCAAACAAGCGCAGAAGACTATGTCAATTTCGTAATCGAACACGCAGTACCAAAAGCAATGACCATAGAGGAAATTGAGCGCGTATCCGAAAATGACCCTACGCTGCAACAAGTACGGGAAAACATCACTTCAGGAACTTGGACCAAATCGGACAAAATTTTACCTTTTTACCATATCCGATCAGAGTTAGCAGTTCGAGGACCGATTGTACTAAAACAGGCTCGAATGATCATCCCACAATCCCTGCGGAAGAGAACACTAGAAATCGCACATGAGTCACATCAAGGAGTCGTTAAAACAAAGGCACTTTTACGAGAAAAAGTGTGGTGGCCAAAAATGGACGAAGATGTTGAAACCGCTGTATTGTCATGTCATGCATGTCAAATGGTATGTAAATCAAATCAAAGAGCACCCGTTACGATGACAGACCTACCCACAGGACCTTGGAAAAAATTAGGAATGGATTTATGCGGACCATTCCCAACCGGAGAACAAGTATTAGTAATAGTTGATTACTATACCAGATACCCAGAAATCGAAATCATGAAGTCTGTAACTTCAAAAGCTATTATTAGACGACTAGTGAGAATTTTTGCAACCTATGGATTACCAGAAGAAATAGTCACAGATAACGGCAGACAATTCATATCGGATGAATTTGAAAATTTCTTAGCGCGGAACGGAATTAAATATCACAGAACTTTACCGTACTGGCCTCAAGCTAATGGAGAGGTTGAAAGGTTTAATGCAACACTAAAGAAATCTGCACAAATCGCAAAAGTAGAGCGCAAGGATTGGAGATTTGAAATATATAAATTTCTCCTAAATTATCGGAATACACCGCACAGCACAACAGGAGAATCACCTGCAAAATTAATGTTCGGCAGAGAATTGAGAACAAGAATACCACAATTGCCACAAATTCAAAGGAACAGAATTCTTAACCGTCGGGACAGAAGAAATAAAATTCGAATTAAAACATATGCAGACCGATTGCTCAACGCAAAATCTTTCAAATTGCTTGCGGGGGAGAGAGTGCTGATAAGGAACAATATGCCAAAATCCAAGTTAGACACAAAATGGAATGAACCGTTCACAGTTATATCCCACGAGGGCAGTGCTGTGAAGATTGACATTAATGGTAGAGCTACTTATCGAAACATCAACCTCGTGCGACCCTTTAACGGCACGCGATAATGACAGTTTTATTAGACAAACATTTGTTGCTGAAGCGAAGGAACTTGACTCTTGAGAAAATGTTTAACCTCCTTTTAAAATTTTTTATATGTCCAACTGTTAAGTATAAATTCAAAGAGGGGAGGATTGTAATGTTTAGGAATTTACTAGATTTGTATCACAATCTGTTTATAATTGATTTGACACGTAAGCAAAGTTAGCTCTCTGACTCTCACAGAGTTCAGTACCCTACTGACATTATTCTGAAATTGAGTCACCTACATTTCCTGTTTTCCAGGCTCCAAAGACTATAAAATATAAAACGATTTTGGTACAAAGACACTTACTTGCTAACTGATATCCAATGTAGTCAGGCTGTATATATTTGTGCTTATTAGATAAACTATATAAAATATATACCGGTGTTGTTTCTGATATATTACATATATAAAAAAGTTTTTGTCTCAATTTCATTATTTCATCGATTTTATGTTTTGAAGACAAACACGACTTTTTGAAAATGGCGTAATTTTCCAAAGCAATTGTTTTGGAAAATTATGCCATTTTCAGAAAAGTTGACATTTTTTTTTTCATTTTTGCTTTATTAATTTTATAAAGAAAGTATGATATACTCTTAAAGCATTTTTTTCTGCTTTTAAACTATGTAACAATTTTTGTTATTACTTTAATGTATTTTTTTTTAAGAACAAGAATTTTTTTTTTGCATTTATGTGTTTTTTTCTCGAATTTTTCCGTAATGTTTAAACAAAGCTCAGATTTACATTTATTTTTGAGCTGAAGAGGGAAAAACAAACTAAAGCTGGTAAAAGTAGTGAAAATTTCCTTTCCAACAAGCCCTTACAAGTCTACTTACGCTCAGTATTTTCTTAATTACGATAGTTTGAATGTGTGACCTTCGCATAGTTTTTATGGATAAATCGGTTAATATTTACATGTAACGTCAAGGTCGATATTGTTGTGTCTTATGTGTCTTACTTGGAACAACATATTCTTTTAGAAGATTTTTTTACAATTTCAATATATACTTTTACTGAAATAAATTCATAATAAAAAATAGGGTTGGAAAAAAACAAAAAAAATAAATATTTCCGCTTTTTGTGAAGTGAAATGTTTTTAATACAATGAATTTATTCATCTACATGTAATGATGTATATTTCATGTAGTGATGTACCAAAATCCTAAAAAAAAAAATGTAGATTCCTTAAACGTCTTTAATTAAAAAAAAATCTTATTTAATATTGTTGTATCTTGTTATACTGTATTCTCTATATAGAATTTAATTAGATCTTAATTTGCACGGAATTTAATAATACGAAAACTCGCATTTATAAATAAAAACGACTCATCACTGTATGAGTTGATTCGAATTTCCGCTATGGTAGCAGTAAACAACAACATCATGAACATAATAGTGATCCGAAGACTGCACGTCAATTTACGACAAAGATTATCATATCAATGCATCAAATAATACGGACTTGTCTTTGGTATTAGAGGTGAGTATATATTTACTGAAGAATTTAAGACCGCCTTTAAGATGCATTAATTCACGTTCAAATGCAAACTAAATGTACACCTGGTACACAGGTGGCAGAGGATAGTTTTTTTTTTCTTTTTTTTTTCAATCAAAACGTTTGACTGACGATTTACTTAATATTGAGCTGCTTTTAAAATGTACATTGAAAAATTTTAATTTCCCTCTGCATACAATAATAGTATGATGTAGTCCCTTGAGGAATTTAATGCCTTAAGGAATAAAACATGTACAACTTACACAATGAGCACTAAAGATGGCGCAGGGACAATCTCAAAATTTCATGTAAATCAAGCCTATTTTCACTATTTCGCCGCAGCTGCAACTGCTTCCAGGCCTACGCTCATGACCTAAGCCACCACACAAATTGCAGAATAGCATTTGTACATACCAATGATGATTGATTGATTGTATACTGTTTAACGTCCCTCTCCAGAATATTTCACTGATATGGAGACGTCACCATTGCCGGTGAAGGGCTGCAAATTTAGGCCTATGCTCGGTATTTTCGGCCTTTGAGCAGGGAGGCATCTATATCGTGCCACACCTGCTGTGACACGGGGCCTTCGTTTATACGGTCTCCTCCGAAGGACCGCCCCATTTAGTCGCCTTTTACGACACGCAAGGGTGTACTGAGGACCTATTCTAAACCGGATCCCCACGGGGCTGTACATACCAATGAACAGCAAGAGATAATGGCTCAACCACCTCGTTTTCAAGCTACAATTCATCCTATGAACCCACCCCGCTTTTC